>NC_069500.1:1350166659-1350194159 GCF_027579735.1 Bombina bombina
TTCACATGTGAAGCCACACCCACAACACACCCCAAGCCACGCCCAAACTTTGCATAAACGGCAGTGGAAAAGATGTTATGGCTTATGTTTTTTTAGAACTCTACAGTAAAAATCTACAGTAATATCGTATGTTGTTATATTATTTGCAAAAGTAAACAATAAATGTTATTGTATTAAGTATAATACACTACATCATTTGAGGAATTGGTGATATGTCATGTGATGTGATGTCATGATGATGTTGACAACGTAAACTATGAAGCCAGCCAGCACATTTCCTGCATTATGTACCTTTGTTCGAGCACGTAAACATACGTTTTTTTCACTGAATTCTGTATGTATTGCTCTGACTGAAAGCACATGAATGTATCAAATACCTGACCAGAAAATGTGGCCCAACACCAGTTATATTTAAAATTATAAAGTACTTTGTACAGTTCTGAACTTTAAAATATAGTTTTGTCCACAGTGCTGAGGTCCTCTTGTAGTGGTTATATTACCTAAAAAATTCATACAAAGATTGATGGTTGAACTAAAAAGTTAGCTTACCTTAAGCTTCATAATGGTTCAGATTATTTGTTTTAGATTATAATTAATACATTTTATGAAATTGTAATTGTAGAGTTCAAAATTTTCTGAAGATTTAAATAGCACATCTATTTTTTAAAAATGGTGTTATATTTATTATTTTTATTGTATTACTTTTTTTTCAAAATTACTATAAAGTTAATTAGAATTTCTAAGGACAGGATTTAGAGCAACAGTATCAAATAACTTTGCAATTTACCAGCAAATTTGCTTCATTCTCTTGATATCCTTTGTTGAAGGAGCAGCAATGTACTACTGGGTGCTAGCTGAACACATAGGGTGAGCCAATGACAACAGGCATAAATGTGCAGCCACCAATCAGCAGGTAGCTCCCATTAGTGCACTGCTGCTTCAAAGCTTACCTAGGTTTGCTTTTCAACAAAGGATACCAAGAGAACTAATTGAATTAGAAATTAGAAATAAAATGGAAAGTGCATGCTCTGTATGGATCATTAGATTTTTATTTGGATTTTACTGTCTCTTTAAAGGGACATCATACACTAGATTTTTCTTTGCATAAATGTTTTGTAGATGATCCATTTATATATCCCATCTGGGTGTGCTTTTGTAAAAATGTATAGTTTTGCTTATTTTTAAAGTACATTGTGCTGATTTTTAGGCTCCTAACCAAGCGCCAAAGTTTTAGATGTATACTGATGTATACAGACAACAGACTGCTTCTGTTTGTTTAATGGGTGTTTTCATATGCAGGGGAGGGGGGGGGGGGTTCTGCTATCAGCCCCTTTCAGTGGGTTTCCCAGGCTTATCTCACTAACAGTGTTACATTGGGAGTTTCTAAGTAACACCTAGATTACGAGTTTTGCGTTAGAGGCTGTGCGGTGCTAACGAGCAGTTTATGCTCACCGCTCACTTACAGACAGCCCTGGTATTACAGGTTTTCACAAACCAGACAAGAAGTGAGTGTTGAGCAAAATTTGGCTCATTACCGCACTCCAATATTTGCAGTAGTCCGCGCCGGATGGATGAAGATAGAAGATGCCATCTGGATGAAGACTTCTGCCCGTCTGGAGGACCACTTCGCCCGGCTTGGATGAAGACTTCTCCTGGCTTCGTTGAGGACTTCGGCCCGGTTGGATGAAGACTTCTCCCGGTAAGGTGATCTTCAAGGGGTTAGTGTTAGTTTTTTTTTAAAGGGGATATTGGGTGGGTTTTAGAGTAGGGTTGGATGTGTGGGTGGTGGGTTTTAATGTTGGGGGGGAATTTGTAATTTTTTTTTACAGGTAAAAGAGCTGATTACTTTGGGGCAATGCCCCACAAAAGGCCCTTTTAAGGGCTATTTGTAATTTAGTGTAGGGTAGGGCTTTTTTATTTTGGGGGGGGGCTTTTTTATTTTGTTAGGGTGATTAGATTAGGTGTAATTAGTTTAAAAATATTGTAATCTGTTTATTATTTTCTGTAATTTAGTGTTTGTTTTTTGTACTTTAGCTAATTTTATTTAATTTTTTTTAATTGTATTTAATTGTATTTAATTTAGGGAATTAATTTAATTATAGTGTAGTGTTAGGTGTAATTGTAACTTAGGTTAGGTTTTATTTTACAGGTACTTTTGCATTTATTTTAGCTAGGTAGTTATTAAATAGTTAATAACTATTTAATAACTATTGTACCTAGATAAAATAAATACAAACTTGCCTGTAAAATAAAAATAAACCCTAAGCTAGCTACGATGTAACTATTAGTTATATTGTAGCTAGCTTAGGGTTTATTTGATAGGTAAGTATTTAGTTTTAAATAGGAATTATTTAGTTAATGATAGGAATTTTATTTAGATTTATTGTAATTATATTTAAGTTAGGGGGGGTTAGGGTTAGACTTAGATTTAGGGGTTAAATAACTTTAGTATAGTGGCGGGCGACGTTGGGGGCGGCAGATTAGGGGTTAATAAATGTAGGTAGGTGTCGGCGATGTTAGGGACGGCAGATTAGGGGTAATAATATTTAACTAATGTTTGCGAGGGCGGAGTGAGGCGGATTAGGGGTTAATATATTTATTATAGTGGCGGCGATGTCCGGTTCGGCAGATTAGGTTTTAAAAATTAATTTTAGTGTTTGCAATGGCGGGAGGGCCTCGGTTTAGGGGTTAATAGGTAGTTTATGGGTGTTAGTGTACTTTTTAGCACTTTAGTTAAGAGTTTTATGCTACGGCACTGTACCATAAAATTCTTAACTACTGACTTTAAAATGCGGTACCAGTCTTGACAGGAGAGGGGTGTACCGCTCCACTTTTTGTCAGGACTCGTAATACCGGCGCTATGCAAATCCCATTAAAAAGGAAGGAATAGGATACGCAATTTACGTAAGTGGATTTGCGGTATTTCCAAGTCTGGTCAAAAAAGTGAGCGGTACACCTGTATCTGCAAGACTCGTAATTCCAGCAAGCGTTAAAAAACAGCATTAGGACTGGTCAACGCTGCTTTTTAAGCCTAACGCAAAACTCGTAATCTAGCTGTAAGTTTTTAAAAGGTTTTACACTGGCTTTTTATATCTGTGCATATTATTATTTATAGTAGTGTCTATTACATGCAGTTAAATGAAATTGGTGTATACTGTCCATTTAAATAATTTACTAAGAATATTCTGTAATATTCTATTTAAAAAAAGTTTGTGCCTTATAAATACTGTGAATCTACAGAATTAAATGAATACTAACCAATGAATCCTCAAAGTTAGCTTTACAATCATAAATGGGAGTGTGACTTAATTTAAAAATGTTATATATTCTAATAAAAATGCCCTTGCTCTTGGGCATTGTATGGTTGTCGCAGTTTCCTGTACTGCTAGATTTGTTATGCACTTATAAAGTAATCTCTACAGAGGTGAAAAAAACCTTCTCTGCCCTTCTAGTGTTGTGGAACAAGCAGGAAAATGAGTGGAATATATTCCTGCTGTATATTCTCTGAGATGTGAAATGTCATTTGGAGGTTTAATGGTAAAACAGCAGCAGTTATAACAAGCATTACACATGCTATAAGCATCAGATGGTTTACAGTAACTGACAGCTCTGTCCTAACTCCGAAGATTTAGTGATGTTTGCGCTCAGTGATATTCTGTAACAGTGTGGAAAGAACTTTCCAGAATGGGTAGGAAGAATGAAGGGTTCTGGAATGATATGCGCAAGTACAAAGATAGAACTGCTATCTTATAGCACTTGTGATTATAATGTGACCAGACTGTGTTTACACACGCAAGGAAAGTGTGCTATAAACATCCCTTCCAAGAAGAATGAAACGCCCTGTCATTGTTTAAAGGGACATTAAACACTAAATAAATGCTAGATAGAATGATGCATTCAAAAGATTAGTCTAAGAATAATATATATATGTATTTTCCTTAGCTGTTTAAATATTGACAAAATAAGTGTAAAGTTTTAATGTCTATAAAACAATAGGAGCTGCCATGTTGTAACTTAGGTTACCTTCTCGGCTGTGGCCAATTAGGCGCAGTTATAAATAGGTCACTAGAGTGTGCAGCCAATTGCAGTGTTCTGCACTTCCATTTCTAACTAGGGTTGCCAGGTGTCCAGTATTCAACCGTACAGTCCAGTATTTTAGTAGACTCTCCAGTAAAATCTTTACAAAAATACTTTAATGTTTTTAAAGTCCCTGATTGTTAGCTAATGTAAAAGGCATCCTATGCCTAAACTCATTAAAAAAATGGAGCAGGAAAGAAGTGTGGGGCAATCAATGGGGTAAAATCGCTTCTGTTTATGAGTGTTACTGGCAGTCAAGGGGTAAAATCACTGCTTAATTATGAAAAATATACATTGTGGGATCAAGAGTGGGGGCTAAGGTATAGCTTTTAGGTGAGCATTGTGTGACCTCGTCTACCAATGTGCTCAGTCAGCGACTTATTGTCCAGTATTTTTGTGGAGGACAACTGAAAACACTATGTCTAACAGGAACTGAAAAGTTTACAATTTCAGAATGGAATTACAGGAGTATATCTCAGAGTTTTATCTACAATTTATAATTTCATACTATCATCTCAAAGTGTCCAATATCCCTTTAAAATACTTTTTAAAATGTTTATCTATCATCAAGCGAATATAAATATTATCTGCACCTCTATACAATTTATTCAACACATCTAAGTAAAAATAGTAATACTCATTATCATTTGACTGATAGGCAAGCGGCACTATAAAAAAAGGACAAGCTCTTCAATGCGCAAAACCCTCAGATATATATAATTTTCAAAGGTTTATACTGAATTATATTAATATCACAATGTATTATCAAAGTTTTAATAAAGGGACATAATAGTCATTATATATTAGTTATTTTATATATATATATATATATATATATATATATATATACTATCATTTTTTTATTTTTTTTTTAAATTCTTTTTATTGAGAATCCATATGTTTACAAACATTTCACAAACAATTTAGGAAAACAATAATTTCCATCATCTTGGCATGAAAGTCTGTTATGTAAATATAGTTATAATTACAATGGATTCTGTTTTCATTTTATGTTATATAATATAATTTATATCATATTTAAACAAACTAAAATATTTTTGTATCTAGAAAAAGTTATCTTAAAGCTGTAAACCTTATTTTTTTAAACTAATAGGAAATACATGTCTGTACACAACTAGTCTGTGGGAAAGAGGTTCCATGGATAAAAAAAACTCTATTAGTGGACAATAAGGTACCCCACAGGCACAAAAAAATGTTTTTAAGTACAGAAATACAATAAAATCCATAGTTTAGATAAATAAAAAAGTTACTTATGTTCCTTGTTTGAAATACTAGAAGAGCTCGTTGTTCAGATTTAAAGGGATAGAAAGGTCAAAACTGAAATGCGCATGAATGCATTTCAGTTTTAAATAGAACCATTTTGTTTGCCAATATAGTTCCTTTAGCAAAAATAATTCAAATGACAGTTATTACGGTTTTCAGCAGCATACACACATATGATGTGAGTGCCCATACACCAGTATTTAAGCTTAGAGAGCTAGTGATAGTGTGTACTGTGTCTGTGAAGACTTCAATTGTGTTATAAAAGCCACAGTTGTGTTGTATAAATACTGGTGCAACCGTAATACATTTTTACTAATTGAACTATAATGCAAAAATGCATCTATTTAAAACTGAAATGCATTAATGCACATTTCAATTTTGATCTTTCTATACTTTTAAGCAGCGCATTAAAGGGACATGAAACCCAAAAATGTCCAATTTACTTTTATTTTCAATGTTGCTTAATTCTCTTGGTATCTTTTATTGAAGGAGCAGCAATGCACTACTGGGAGCTATCTGAAACCATCAGCAAGCCAGTGGCAAGAGGTATATATGTGCAGCCACCAATCAGCATCTAGATCTCAGCTCCTGAACCTACCTAAATATCAGCTAGATTACAAGTGAAAAAGCACTGTTATGCTTCATAATGCTGCTTTTTTCCTACTGCTGCTGTTACAAGTCTTGCAGGTATAGGTGTACCGCACAGTTTTTTGGCCGTCAAGCAACGCCAGTACCGCACTTTTAAAAAAGTCCTTTTTCAATGGGACTTCCATAGCGCCAGACGGTATTACGAGTTTTGCCTGGGAGGCCAAAGTGAGCGATACACCCTATACCGACAAGATTCGTACCGCCATCTAAAGTCAGTAGTTAAGAGTTTTACGTTACAAAGCTGTAGCATAAGACTCATAACTAAAGTGTTACAAAGTACATTAACACCCATAAACTACCTATTAACCCCTAAACCGAGGCCCTCCCGTATCGCAAATAATAAAATAAAATAATTAACCCCTAATCTGACGCTCTGGACATTGCCGCCACTATAATAAACATATTAACCCCTAAACCTCCACACCCCCGCATCGCAAACACTAGTTAAATATTATTAACCCCTAATCTGCTGCCCCAACATCGCCACAACCTACATTACTGTTATTAACCCCTAATCTGCTGCCCCAACATTGCTGCAACCTACATTACTGTTATTAACCCCTAATCTGCTGCCCTCAATGTCGCCGCCACTATACTAAAGTTATTAACCCTAAGTCTAACCCTAACCCTAACGTAACCCTAACTCTAACACCCACTAACTTTAACATAATTCAAATAATTCCAAATAAAAATTACAATTAATACCTAACTTATTCCTATTTAAATCTAAATAAATACTTACCTGTAAAATAAAACCTAAGCTAGCTACAATATAACTAATAGTTATATTATATAATAATAATTTGCAATTTATATAGCGCTTTTCTCCCTGTGAGACTCAAAGCACTTTACAAATATGCCAACATAAGACATAAAAGTTAGGAGTTTCTGAAGGTCAGATAAGCGGACTGAATGCCTGATGGAAGAGGTGGGTCTTTAGCTTTTTTTTAAAAGTCTGTAAGGACGGTGCCTCTCTGATTGCGCACGGTAAAGAGTTCCAGAAAGTAGGGGCAGTGTGGCAGAATGCTCTGGAGCCTGAGTTTGTCCTTATTCTTGGCACTGAGAGGAGGGATGTGTTGGCTGACCTAAGTGAACGGGATGGGATGTAGGGTGTCAGGAGCTCTTTCAGGTACTGTGGGCCTTGGTTGTTTAAGGCTTTGAAGGTCAGCAGGCCAATTTTAAAATATGTTCGCCATTTAATTGGAAGCAAATGCAGGGAGTGGAGAACAGGTGTTATGTGGCAGGAGCGAGTTTGATTGGTCAATAGTCTGGCTGCTGCGTTTTGTACTGTCTGAAGGCGATGGAGTTCTTTTTTTGGGAGGCCAGTAAAGTGCATTGCAGTAATCTAGCCTAGAGGATACAAATGCATGGATTAATGTTGGCATATCATCCGGTGGAATTAAGTGTTGCATCCTGGCTATGTTTTTCAGATGAAAGTAGGCAGATTTTATTACGGAGGAAATCTGCTGTTTAAAAGATAGTCAAGCGTCAATCAGCACTCCGAGGTTTCGTACCTTTGCTGAACTAACGAGTTCAGAGCCTCCAAGCTATTTTTGATGCCTGTGGTCCCCTCACCAAGAATAACTCTGTTTTGTCCGGCTTCACTTTGAGACAGCTAGCATTCATCCATTCTATGAGGTCTGTTAAGCAACTGTTTATGCGGCATGCTGGGTCTGTAGTATCTGGAGCAAAGGAGAAGTAGAGTTGTGTGTCATCAGCGTAACAATGATACCTTAGGCCATGTTGGTTAATGATGTCCCTCAGTGGTAGTAAGTAAATTGCGAATAGCATGGGAGACAGGATAGATCCTTGTGGAACTCCACAGGCCAGTTCTGTTGGTGCTGATGAGCTTGATCCTGATATTACTCTCTGTGATCTACCAGCGAGGAAAGATTTAAACCAGTTAAGGACTGTGCCTCCTAGACCACAGATGTACTGCAAGCGCTCTATTAGAATCCTATGGTCAATGGTGTCAAATGCAGCTGAGAGATCCAGGAGGATTAGAATGGAGTAATCACCTTTGTCTCTTGCCATGAGGAGATCATTTAGCACTCAGACTAGCACTGTTTCAGTGCTGTGGCGGCATCTGAAGCCTGACTGGAAAGGATTGAATATGTTTAGGCGTGATAGATGGGCTTCCAGTTGAGTTGCACCTACTTTTTCAATTATTTTCCCCAGAAATGGGAGGTTGGATACTGGTCTGTAATTAGTCATGCAGTCTGGGTCTAATAAAGGTTTCTTTAGGAGTGGTTTTACCACAGCTTCTTTTAGAGGATCTGGAAAGTCTCCTGTTTTTAGTGAACACTGCACTATTTTTGTGAGGACTGGGGCGAGTGTTTCAATGCATCCAGATATGAGCTGAGTTGTAGCAGGGTCTAAGTCACACGTAGTAGGGTGCAATTTTTGTATGGTGTTTTTAACTTCTTTTATATCCACATTTGTAAAAGTGGACCATAAACTGGGGAAATCTGGCATTCCATTGTAGTGGTTCTGGCGTGTAACTGTTTGGCCTGCTGTGATAGCGGTTCGGATTGAGGAAATCTTGTCTCTGAAGAAGTTCGCAAATGCTTCACATTTATCCTGAGAAAAGTTGGTGGGGCTAAGCATGCATGCTGGTTTGCAGAGCCTTTCTACTGTGCGAAACAGTTGTCTGGGTCTATTGTGGGAGAGTGCAATTTTGCGTGATAAAAATGAAGATTTTTTTCTGAGTTATCTTGGATTGATATTTATTTAGATGTTTGGTAAGAGTGGCTTTATCCTCTGGATCATGTGTTCTGCGCCACTTTCTCTTGAGCTTATGTCCTGTACTTTTCATTTCTCTGATGGAGCTATCAAACCATGGTGCATTGTTGTGGGTTTGGACAGTGCGTATGTGAGATGGTGCAATGCTTTCTAGGGTGTTTCTCATGGTTTTGTTGTAGAGTCGGACTAAGGAGCTGGGGTCTTCGCAAGTGCCCATTAGTTCACTTAGATCCATATGTGATGCTACATCCAGTGGTGTCACCCCTTTTAATGAGCAGTGTTTGACCAGGTTCTGAGGCTGGTGTCTGGTTGATTGTGATACAATGGAGAAGTGAATGGAGTGGTGGTCTGACCAGGTAACTGGGTTTACAGTTACTGGTGACACTTCTAGTCCAAACACTAGATCAAGTGTATGACCTTTTCTGTGGGTGGGAGTGGTGACGATTTGTGTAAAGCCGTACTCATCAAGCTGAGGAGATCCTGCCCAACAGGGATAGGGTATTGTATATAGCTTATGTTTTATTTTTATTTCACTGGTAAGTTTGTATTTATTTTAACTAGGTAGATTAGTTATTAAATAGTTATTAACTATTTACTAACTACCTAGTTAAAATAAATACAAATTTACCTGTAAATAAAACCTAACCTGTCTTACAGTAAAACCTAAGATTACACTAAAATTAAATAAATTACATTAATCAAATACAATTAACTAAATTACAACCCCCCCACCTAAATTACACAAAATAAAAAAGAAATTATCAAATATTTATTGGTTGATTGGAACAGCCAATAGAATGCAAGCTCAATCCCATTGGCTGATTGGGTCAGCCAATAGGATTGAAGCTCAATCCTATTGGATGATTGCATCAGCCAATAGGATTTTTTACCCTTTAATTCCTATTGGCTGATAGAATTCTATCAGGCAATCGGAATTCAAGGGACGCCATCTTGGATGACGTCTCATAAAGGCAACCTTCAGTGTACGGCTGGGACCGTATGAAGAGGATGCTCCGCGCCGGATGTCTTGAATATGGACCCACTCCGTGCCAGAAGGATGAAGATAGAAGATGCCGTCTGGATGAAGACTTCTCCCCGCCTGGAGGATGACTTCTTGCCGTTTGGATGAAGACTTCTCCCGGCTTCATTGAGGACTTCTTGCCACTCAGATGAGGACTTCGCCGGCTGGATGAGGATGGATGTCCAGTCTTCCAAAACTGTAAGTGGATCTTCGGGGGTTAGTGTTAGGTTATATCAAGGGTTTATTGGGTGGGTTTTATTTTTAGATTAGGGTTAGGGCAATGTAAAAGAGCTGAATGCCCTTCTAAGGGCAATGTCCATCCAAATGCCCTTTTCAGGGCAATGGGGAGCTTAGGTTTTTTAGATAGAATTTTATTTGGGGGGGTTGGTTGTGTTAGTGGTGGGTTTTACTGTTGGGGGGGGGATGTTTGTATTTTTATTTGCCAGGTGAAAGAGCTAATATCTTTGGGGCAATGCCCCGCAAAAGTCCCCTTTAAGGGCTATTGGCAGCTTAGTTTAGGCTAGGGGTTTTTATTTTTTTTTTTGAGGGGGGGGGTTATTTTGATAGGGCTATTAGATTAGGAGTAATTAGTTTAAATATTTGATAATTTCTTTTTTATTTTGTGTAATTTAGTGTTTATTTTTTTGTAATTTAGTTATTAGTATTTGATTAAAGTAATTTATTTAATTTTAGTGCAATGTTAGGTTTTACTGTAAGACAGGTTAGGTTTTATTTTACAGGTAAATTTGTATTTATTTTAACTAGGTAGTTAGTAAATAGTTAATAACTATTTAACAACTAATCTACCTAGTTAAAATAAATACAAACTTACCTTTGAAATAAAAATAAAATATAAGCTAGATACAATATAACTGTTAGTTATATTGTAGCTACCTTAGGTTTTATTTTACAGGTAAGTATTTCTTTCATTTTAAATAGGAATAATTTAGGTATTAATTGTAATTTTTATTTGGAATTATTTTAATTATGTTAAAGTCAGTGGGTGTTAGGGTTAGGGTTACATTAGGGTTAGACTTAGGGTTAGGTTTAGGGGTTAATAACTTTAATATAGTGTCGTAGACATTGGGGGCAGCAGATTAGGGGTTAATAAGTGTAGTTAGGTGGCGGCAGATTAGGGGTTAATAACAGTAATGTAGGTTGCGGCGATGTTGGGGGCAGCAGATTAGGGGTTAATAATATTTAACTAGTGTTTGCAATGCGGGCGTGCGGTGGTTTAGGGGTTAATATGATGTCTGGAGCGGCAGATTAGGGGTTAATAACAGTAATATAGGTTGCGGCACTGTTGGGGGCAGCAGATTAGGGGTTAATAACAGTAATGTAGGTTGCGGTGATGTTGGGGGAGAGAGAGAGAGAGAGTGGGAGCAGAGAGAGAATGGGAGCAAAGAGAGAAAGAGTGAGAGAGAGAGAGAGAGAGAGAGAGAGAGAGTGGAAGCAGAGAGAGAGAGAGAGAGAGAGAGAGAGAGTGGGAGCAGAGAGAGAGAGAGAGAGAGAGAGAGTGGGAGCAGAGAGAGAAGTGTTTGACCGAGAGAGAGAGAGAGAGTGGGAGGAGAGAGAGAGAGAGAAGTGTTTGACCGAGAGAGTGAGAGAGAGAGTGGGAGCAGAGAGAGAGAGAGAGAGAGAGAGAGAGTGGGAGCAGAGATAGAGAGAGAGAGAGTGGGAGCAGAGAGAGAGAGAGAGAGAGAGTGGGAGCAGAGAGAGAGAGAGAGAGAAGTGTTTGACCGAGAGAGAGTGAGAGAGAGAGTGGGAGGAGAGAGAGAGAGAGACAGTGGGAGCAGAGAGAGAGAGAGAGAGAGAGAGAGTGGGGAGCAGAGAGAGAGAGAGAGAGAGAGAGGAGAGAGAGAGAGAGTGGGGGAGGAGAGAGAGTGGGAGGAGAGTGGGAGAGAGAGAGAGAGAAGTGTTTGACCGAGAGAGAGAGAGAGAGAGAGAGAGAAGTGTTTGACCGAGAAAGAGTGAGAGAGGGAGCAGAGAGAGAGAGAGAGAGAAGGAGAAGAATAGCAGAGAGAGAGAGAGAGAGAGTAGGAGCAGAGAGAGAGAGAGAGAGAGAGAGAGAGAAGTGTTTGACCGAGAGAGAGAGAGAGAGAGAGTGGGAGGAGAGAGAGAGAGTGGGAGGAGAGAGAGAGAGTGGGAGGAGAGAGAGAGAGTGTGGTAGGAGAGAGAGAGTGGGAGGAGAGAGAGAGAGAGAGTGGGAGGAGAGAGAGAGAGAGAGAGTGGGAGGAGAGAGAGAGAGAGAGAGCAGGGAGAGAGAGAGATAGAGTGGGAGCAGAGAGAGAGAGAGAGAGTGGGAGCAGAGAGAGAGAGAGAGAGGTGTTTGACCGAGAGCCCAGATAGCATGTATTTTTGCTGCAAGTTTGAAAATGAATTGTTAAACTCTTGCTAGACTTGCCAAGCTTCAAAAGTTTGCTGTACAATTGTTGCAAGTCTTTATTGAAAGTCTCTGGAATTGACTTGCTTTGTAAATTTGCAGCAAGTATGCCACAATTGTGTATAGCATTTGTTTTTTTGTCTGTAAAAATTGCAAATATATTGCTAAACTCTTGCTAGACTTGCCAAGCTTCAAAAGTTTGCTGCACATTTGTTGAAAGTCTGTGTAGAAAGTCTTCAGAATAGACTTGCGTTGTAAATTTGCTGAAAGTTTGCCACAATTGTGTGTTTGACACCCCCTGCTAGCGGCCGCGAATGTGCAGGGGGTGGCATTGCACAAGAATTTCACTATAAATGCTTGTGCAATGATAAATGCTGACAGCGTATGTTGTCAGCATTTATTGATTTGCGACGGACATGATCTGCTACAGCGGATCATGTCCGCCCGCACATTAGTCAATTGCCCCCCTAGCGCAAACTGTTAGGGTTTTTTAAAAAAATGTGCACCAAATACAACATAAGTACATTAAAATAAAGTGTTACACCCATATATATATTTTATAAGGGTTAAAAGGTATGGTATAACTTACTTCAGCTATAACGCTGTAGGTCTTACACAGTGTTGGGTTAGTGCGCAAACAATAAGTATTTTTTTAAAAGCGCGCTCTATTGAAAACTATATGGAGAAGAAGTTAAGGGGATCATAATATTCAAAGTCCTGAAGTTAGCATGCATCAGGTTTTACTCCATGTCAAATGATTTACTTTCAACATGTAATACAAGCGCTAACCTGCCCATGTTAAAAGTTTACTCTCAGCTGTGTTTACGAGCGAACAAAATAAATATTTAACGCACCACTTGTAATCTGGCCCAATATGTGGTAGCAAGGTAAATTGTCTGTAATCACTATCCTTACAATAATAAATAGAAAAAGTAGTAATCTTGCTGTCTTAGCCCACCATCCATCAGTTATACAATATATACTTTTATCATTTCACCTACACCCATTTATTCTGTTTGCCTATATCTTACAAAAGCATTAAAGCAATAAAACATGAAACCTAAAAAAATGTTTTCATAATTGAGAAAGAGAATACAATTTTAAAAAAAAATCAAAATTTTCTTCTATGATCTATTTTGCTTTATTATCTTGGTATCCTTTGTTGAAGAAAATCAATCATTACTGGGAGCTAGTTAACACATTGGGTGAGCCAATTACATGAGGCATATTTGTGCACCCACCAATCAGCAGCTTCTGAGCCTACCTAGGTGTGCTTTTCAACAAGGGATACCAAAAGAACAAAACAAATTAGATAAAATAAATAAATTGAAAAGTTCTTTTTAAATTGCATGCTATATCTGAATCATGAAAGAAAAAAAATGGGTTTCATGTCCCTTTAAATGGGACACACAATATAAGTGTTTGTAGAAAAGGCAGGAGACCTTGTCTGCGTTTACACAGTAATACATTATAATAAATACTGAGTTAAAGTGGGTAAAAGCCAATTAGTATATTTAAAAAATTAAACAAAAAAAACTTTTTTTTGTGGGGAAAAATCAATACTGCAAAGTCCAAATCAAATACTACACTGGTAATCAACTTTAGTATCTGCAAGTCGCTTCTACCTAATGTTCAATGCTTCTCCTCACCACCCCATATAATTTGGACTGAATCAATATGTATAGGCTGTGGACTCGCTCTCGTGGTTCAGAAATCTCCCATTCAAAATGCTCAGTCTCTTGTAACGGGCAATGCATGTGAGTTACTTGTTGTTGAAAAAGAAATCCGGATCTGCATAATCGCTACCATTATTTGCTGTTCTGCGTAAAGTGATGAGCGCTGTGTATGCGCAGTCATAATACTCATAAACAGGTAGCAAAAGAGCAGGGCACACACTTAAGGGGTATGTAAATAGCCTTCAGTGACAGGCTTTGCATAAAGGTCCTCACAGAGGGATAGTACAGGAGTCAGCTTTCAATTCAAATTCTCGTGAAATATATTAAAAAGGTGAGGATTCATGACGGAAACATATCTTTTTAATATTAATGAAATAATCCTTTCCACCAACATTTTATTTTGCTATCTGCCCCTTTAAATATTGAAAACTTGGTTATTAAAGGGACAGTTGCTGTTATCTTAGTGCCCTGGACCAACATACTAAGGCTTCTATTTTCAGCCAAAAGTTTCTATGTGCACACATCTGAAGAGACAGCTGAAATGGGAGGGTTAAAGATTTTATTCGGCATCACAGGAGAAGCTTTCAAGAAGTGAAAAAAAGAAATGAAAACACATGCAGCAAGAAAATGAGATTAATAAACAAACAATGACATCTACTAAACAAAGGTAGGTAAACCTATTACTAAAATTATCATTCACTGTGCCTTTTGTGAGAACTTTTACTGTGAGCATGCATGCAAAGCATATTTAAAGGTACAGTCTAGTCAAAACTAGATAATAAAAAATGCACTTTTAAACAACTTTCCCATTTACTTTTATCATCAAATTTGCTTTGTTCAATTGGTATTCTCTGTTGAAAGCTAAACCTAGGTAGGCTCATATACTAATTTCTAAACCATTGAACCGCCTCTTATCTCAGTGCATTTTGACCGGTTTTTACAGTTAGACACTGCTAGTTCATGTGTGTCATATAGATAGCATTGTACTAACTCCTGTGTAGTTATTTATGAGTCAGTGCTGATTGGCTAAAATACAAGTCTGTCAAAAGAACTGAAATAACGGGGCAGTCTACAGAGGCTTAGATACAAGGTCATCACAGAGGTAAAAAGTATATTAAGATAACTGAGATAAGGGGCAGTCTGCAGAGGCTTAGATACAAGGTAATCACAGAGGTAAAAAGTATATTAATATAACTGAGATAAGAAGCAGTCTGCAGAGGCTTAGATACAGGGTAATCACAGAGGTAAAAAGTATATTAATATAACTGAGATAAGGGGCAGTCTGCAGAGGCTTAGATACAAGGTAATCACAGAGGTAAAAAGTATATTAATATAACTGAGATAAGGGGCAGTCTGCAGAGGCTTAGATACAAGGTAATCACAGAGGTAAAAAGTATATTAATATAACTGAGATAAGAAGCAGTCTGTAAAGGCTTAGATACAGGGTAATCACAGAGGTAAAAAGTATATTAATATAACTGAGATAAGGGGCAGTCTGCAGAGGCTTAGATACAAGGTAATCACAGAGGTAAAAAGTATATTAATATAACTGTTTTGATTGTGCAAAACTGAGGAATGGGTAATAAAGGGATTATTTATCTTTTAAAACAATACAAATTCTGGAGTAGTTTGTCCCTTAAAGTACACAAAAAACAGTGTACATGTGAAGCATACTTAAGTACACTGCATGTGCTCAGAGCTGGTATTGCATGGGAAATGACTCAGCAAAGAGATACACTTTTTAAAATTAGTGTTTATATGCTCCTATTAGGAAAGGTAAATTTAAACAGTGATATGTTTTTTCTAGAGCATTTTTGCTAATGCATGTGTATTGGAAAAATGATTCTATTCAAAATAGAAATACAATGATGCACATTTTGCTGGAATGCCCCTTTAAGATGGCTAACTTGTATTTTAAATTCTGACTCTAAAGCTAAATAATACATAGTTTTATAGCAAGGCATTGTATATTTGTTGTGTTCTGGAATAAATTAAATTAAAGTTCATGTGTCACTCATACTACTAGCTTTTATATAAACCTCACTAGCTGCACACACACATGTTGTGTATGATTTGTTTATCAGCATTAGTAACCTGCTACTGCATTACACAGAACATACAGACAATCTCACTAGCACTGCACACATGTGTAACATATAATAATTATACACTAATGATTTGTTTAGCAGCATTAGTAAGCCACCTGCTACTGTATTACACAGAACATACAAACACAACTAGATTTAAATGTTAAAGGGATAATCCAAATGAAATGTGCATCTTTATTTTTCTGTTTGAAAATGAGCATTTTTGTAATTAGAAAACTTTTTTAGTAAAATCTATCACTGTTTTATTCTTTTATAAGAGAGATGTTACTGTTAAGTGTATGAAATATACAGACATTAGCAAACAAACTGCATCTGCTTGTGACTTTCTGATATATAGCAGTACTAGAAGGATGCAAGCTGTATTTTATGAATTGCTTTGATGCTGTTCAGAAGCCTGTCAGGGGTTAATATTTTGTGTTGTTTTTGGTGTGGGTTACAGTATTTGTGCAGTTTAAAATAACTATGTCCTGCTATGTAGATGCTGAAGGGTTAATAATGTAACCCTTGCTTGTTTAATTTGGCCTTACATTAAAAAGTATTATTCATATGCAAGTGAGCTGTTATTGTGTTGTATTTAACATGCATTACAAAATACAGTAAATATTTTAAGGTAATTAGTGATTTTAATCTAATTTTCTTGCTGCAAATGTTTTAATTTACTTTTTGAAATGATTCTACTGTGATCAAAATCTTTAACGTAAATTAAAAGACTTGCAGCAAGAAACTGAGATTAAATCCCTATTCCCTAAAAAATAATCCTTGTTAACAGTCCCTTTAATATCAGTTGCCAATTATTTTGATCTAGGGCAGTGGTTTTCAAACCTGTCCCCAGGCCTCCCCAACAGGCCAGATTTTATGGATTACCTTGGATGAGAGCAGGTAAATAACCATCAGCCAGATTACGAGTTTTGCGTTATGAGCGGCTCGCTACTAACTTGCAAGTTATTTCCACCGCTCACCTTTAATAGCGCTGCTATTACAGGTTTGCAAAAACCCGGTCGTTAGCAGGCAATATGGCAGCGTTGAGCTCCATACTGCACACAAATACCAGTGCTGGTTTTACGTGCTCGTGCACAATTTCCCCAGAGACATCAATGGGGAGAGCCGGCTTAAAAAAAAGCCTAACACCTGCAATAACTCCGTAACGCAGCCCCATTGATTTCTATGGGGAAAGAAAATTTATGTTTACTCCTAACACCCTAACATAAACCCCGAGTCTAAACACCCCTAATCTTTTGCCCCAGACATCGCCGACACCTACATTACAATTTTTAACCCCTAATCTGCCGCCCCCAATGTTGCTGCCACCTACCTACACTTATTAACCCCTAATCTGCTGCCCCCAATGTCACCGCCACCTACATAAATTTAATAACCCCTAATCTGCCGCCCCCAACGTCGCCGCCACCTACATAAATGTATTAACCCCTAATCTGCCACTCTCAAAGTCACCGCCACTATACTAAAGTTATTAACCCCTAAACCTCTGGCCTCCCACATCACTAATACTAAATAAATATATTAACCCCTAAACCTAAGTCTAACCCTAACACCCCTAACTTTCATATAATTAAAATAAATCTAAATAAAAATTACTATCATTAACTAAATAATACCTATTTAAAACTAAATACTTACCTATAAAATAAACCCTAAGCTTGCTGCAATATAACTAATAGTTACATTGTAGCTAGCTTAGGTTTTATTTTTATTTAACAGCTAAGTTTGTATTTATTTTAACTAGGTAGACTAGTTAGTAAATAGTTATTAACTATTTACTAACTATCTAGTTAAAATAAATAAAAAAATAATTTACCTGTAAAATAAAACTTAACCTGCCTCACACTAACACCTAACATTACACTAAAATTAAATAAATATTACATTAATTAAATACAATTAACTAAATTACAAAAAAATAAACACTAAATTACACAAAATAAAAAAATAAATGATCAAATATTTAAACTAATTACACCTAATCTAATAGCCCTATCAAAATAAAAAAGCCCCCCTCCCAAATAAAAAACCCCTAGCCTAAACTAAACTGCCAATAGCCCTTAAAAGGGCCTTTTGCGGGACATTGCCCCAAATAAATCAGCTCTTTTGCATGTAATAAAAAAATAAAATACAAACAACTTCTATGGAAGTCCCATTGAAAAATGACTTTTTGAAAGGTATTGTAGTTACGTTGCGTGACGGCCAAAAAAGTGTGCGGTACAGCTGTACTTACAAGACTCGTAATAGCAGCGATAGTGAAAAAGCAGCGTTATACTCATAACGCAAAACTCGCAATCTAGCCGAAAGTCTAATAAAAAATTATTTTAAAAAAAATATTGCACAAAAAACCTTTTAAGGGTTCAAAAGATATGAGATCTCGGGTGCTAGAAAAAAAAGGCAGGCAAATGGCTTTGACATTGAGACACATACATTGCTAAAGATGTTTTTGTATTAATGTATGTATATATATATATACATATATATTATTGTATTTATATGTGTATATATGTATTTACAGTCATATATACACATATAAAAACATTAAAGTGACAGGCCTCGAATTTCCTGCAAGGCTATTGGCTAAGAGGTGGAAACGTCACCTCAGTCAAATACCGTTCTGCCGTAGGTTGCCTTAGCAGCTCAGTGCGGCAAACGCTGCAAACAAAAAAAGGAGCTTTCAGCATGACGTATTTTATACGTCATGAATGAAAGTCCCCTTTATTTGTTCCAATGGTAAATCCTAGCGTTTCACAAACGCTAGGATTTACCATCACTTTAATATATATGTACACACATATAGACATATATGCTTTAAAGGGGCATAACACACATTGAGATCACAATATAAAATGTTTAGTTCTGCAACTTTGCAATATACTTTTTATTTTGCACCATTTACTATAATTTAAAGGGGCATGAAACCCAAGGTTTTTCTGTCTTTCATGATTCAGTATAGAGCATGAGATTTTAACCCTTCAGAGCTAAGCACTTTCCCACCTTGGTGCTAAGCTTTTTTAGTTGTTTTTTTTGTTTGTTTTATATTTTTTAAAATATATATTTTTTTTTTTCCTTTTTTTTTTCAGATCCCCAAGACTTACACTGTTGGAAAGGTTAGACGATTACATTTCCAACAGTGGGTCTTGGGGGTCTGTAGCTGCTTAGATGCCTGAGATACAGGCTTCTAAGCAGCATGCCCCCTGCTTCGATATTTAACATACGGTGACGTCATCAAGTCATTGCGTGTGACATCACCATGCATAACGTGAAGCCCCAGTGATGCCTGTCACTATGCAGGCCCAATCGCCAGGGTAGGAGCGGGTGGGAGCCCCCAGATCTCCCTCAAGGTGGGAGAGTGCTAGCGACGGCTCTGAGCCATTGTTAGCACCAGAGTGGGAAACCCTGTGACAGCTCAGAGCCGTTGTTAGCACTCAAGGGGTTAAATGATTTCTCTTTTTCATGACACGATGAGTCCACGTATCATCTTAATTACTAATAGGATATTCACCTCCGGGTCAGCAGGAGGCAGCAAAGAGCACCACAGCAAAGCTGTTAAAAAGCTCCTCCCTTCCCTCCCACTCCAGTCATTCTCTTTGCCTACGTTAGTGCTAGGAAGTGGTAAAGCGAGTTGTTAGATAAAATTCTTCAATCAAGAGTTTATTATTTTTAAAGTAGTGCAAGATTGTGCTGCTTTGTCCTAGAGTGCAGCCGTAGTTCATATCAGTCTCTTCAGCAGAGCAGTGGTGGCTTTAGAGCAATGGGAACTTGTGGGACATAATTCTCACTGCGCCTCCCATGTAATTTACTCAGACTTTTATTTCTCCACAGGTTGATGTGAGGGATAGGACCTCTCAAGCCTGTGAGCTGCCTTGCTGTCAGGCAGATACGAGGTAAGAGCTGCTTTTTTTATTCTGGGGCCAAGGAAACAAAGCATCTCAGAGATAAAGGTGTGAACATTTATTGGAAAAATGAACATATAAGGCTCATACAGGAAGGGGCGCTTTATGTTTGGGGACTACAGACTCTCCTAGACTGGAGAGGATTTTAGACAGCCATATCTGCAGGCACTGGGGCTGGGAGTAAAGCTTTTTCATTTGCTCTGGTGGTTTGTGTCTCCCGACGGCTTTACTTAGCAAACAGGCCGATCGGGAGATGAGGTGCATATAGTAACGCCCACGATGGGCTTCAGTTCAGTAGCGTGTCACTAGAAATGCATGGTTTCCAGTTAAGCAGGCGTTTCTTGCATTATCCGTTGGCACTATTCTTATTGCTGAGGTCCGGATCGTTCCTGCACCACAAGAAAAGGGACATTGTTTAGCAGTCAGGTAGGCACCTCAGCAGGGTTACTGAGGTGTAAAGGTGTCTGTAGTGTTCAAATTGTGATATTTTCATAATTGACATAGTTGGGTAAAAAAGTTACCTGTTTAAATTTAAAGACACAGTAACATATTTTCATTACAAAAATTTTAATTCATTTTTGAGGTTTTTTATTTATTAATTTACTCATTGTGAACAGTATGGACCAAGGAGACTTGCAAAATGTCACTTTCTCCTTGTGTTTTGATGCAAATGTGGAACTACCTATCCCTTTCTGTCCCTCATGTATTGAGAGGACTTTAAATTATAGGGAAAATATTTTTTCTGAGCAAAATTTTTCTAAAGCCGATACTGTCCAAGAGTCTTATGACGAGGTTCAAAATATGCCGCAGCTTTCTCCCCAAACGTCCCAAATGTTACCTCCCTCACAAGCAGTGCCCTGCACTTCTGCTCTAGCTCCCGCTGGAGTTACCTTAAAAGACATAGCTTCTCTCATGATGCGTTGTCTGCTTTTCCAATGTGGCAGGGAAAGCGTAAAAAGGAAAATCAGACATTTAGTAAGCAAGGTTTCTGATGCAATTGTTGCAATTTCGGAGGTGCCCTCCCAGAATACCGAAGAGGAGGATACCGCTGTAGCATCTGAAGGAGAAATTTCAGATTCAGAAAGTGTAATTCCTCTGGCTGATTCTGAGGTTGTATCTTTTAGGTTTAAGCTAGAACACCTCCGTCTGTTACTTAGGGAGGTTTTAGTTACTTTGGACGACAGTGACTCCACGGTAGTGGTTGTTCCTAAGAAGTCTAGTAAGCTGAACAAATATTTCGAGGTTGCTTCCTCGACAGACGTGTTTCCGGTCCCTGACCGAGCTTATGAAATAATTGCTAAGGAATGGGAGAGACTGGGCATACCTTTTTCTCCCTCTCCTATTTTTAAGAAGATGTTTCCCATAGCCGACTCTAACAAAGAGGCGTGGCAAACAGTGCCTAAGGTGGAAGGGGCCATTTCTACCTTAGCTAAGAGAACTACTATTCCCATAGAGGATAGTTGTACCTTCAAAGATCCTATGGACAAAAAGTTAGAGGGTTTACTCACACTGTACACCAGGGCCTGCAATGACAACCAGCTGTGTGTATTGCTACCGCCACTAGTGCGGCAGTGTATTGGTTTGATGCACTGTCTGAGGCTCTCAGGACAGAAACTTCTTTGGATGAGATCCAGGATAGAATAAAGGCTCTTAAATGCCAAGCTCCCGAGATACGGGTCGAGGTCCAGGGACTCCCAGGCGGAGCTGATAGATGCTCTGGTGGTCCCTTGGACCTTCAGTCTAGCATACCTATTTCCTCAATTGCTCTTCTTCCTCGGGTCATTGCTCTAATCAAACAGGAGAGGGCATCGGTGATCCTCATAGCTCCAGCTTGGCCTCGCAGGATTTGGTATGCAGATCTGGTGGAGTAGGCATCTCTGCCACCTTGGAGACTTCTGTTGAGGAAGGACCTTCTAATTCAGGGTCCCTTTCTTCACCCAAATCTAGTTTCTCTGAAGCTGACTGCTTGGAGATTGAACGCTAAATTTTATCCAAGCGGGGGTTTTCTGACTCGGTCATAGAGACCATGATTCAGACTCGTAAGCCTGTAACTAGAAAGATTTACCATAAGATTTGGCGTAAATATCTCTATTGGTGTGAATCCAAGGGCTACTCATGGTTGGTTTTTCCTTTCTATCCTTAACTTCGGTTGAATGACTGGGTTGGGAGGGAAAGGAGGAGCTATTTAACAGCTCTGCTGTGGTGCTCTTTGCCTCCTCCTGCTGACCAGGAGGTGAATATCCCATTAGTAATTAAGATGATCCGTGGACTCGTGTCAAAAAAGAAATACATTTATCAGGTAAGCATAAATTTTCTTTACAATTTACTTCTATTATCTAATTTGTTTTGTTCTCTTGGTATTCTTTATAGAAAAGGATACCTAAGTATGTTCAGTAGCTGCTGATTGGTGGCTGCACATATATACTTCACGTTATTTGCTCACCCAATGAATTTAATAGCTCCCAGTAGAGCATTGCTGCTTCTTCAAAAAAAGATATCAAGAGAATTAAGCAAATTAAATAATAGATGTAAAGTGGAAAGTTGTTTAAAATTGTATGCTCTGTTTCAGGGTTCTTCAACCTTTTCCCCCCAAGACCCAGTGCCATGATACCACATACCTTTAGGACCCAATTTTTATACTTGGTCTTGAAATAATTTTGTAAGAAATAAATAACATGATAGCTGCAATTTTTGGCAAAGAAACTAAAATATGTGCATGCTTTATTACTGATTATAGTCAAATATGAAAGAGTTGTAAAACGTAATAACACACACACACTCTCATACAACACACACACCACACACTCTCATACAACACACATTTCCATGTAACACACATACCACACACTCTCATACAACACACACACTTTCATATAACACACATACCACACACACTCTCATACAACACACACACTTTCATATAACACACATACCACACACACTCTCATACAACACACACACTTTCATATAACACACATACCACACACACTATCATACAACACACACACTTTCATATAATACACACTCACCCCATACACTCTTACAACACACACATACACACACACTTTCATAACACACGCATACCACACACACTCATACAACACACATCCCACACACTCTCTCATATAACACACACACTAATACAACACACACACACTCTCATACACAACACATGCACAGCACACACACAATCTCATACAATACACCACACACACTCCTACAACACACACACAAGTCGGGACCCAGTACACATGGTGTTGTGACCCAGTAATGGGTCCCAACTCATGGTTTAAAGAATCCTGCTCTATTTTAATTATGAAAGAAAAATTATGGGTTTCATGTCGCTTTAAAGGGACAATCTATTCGAAATTAAACTTTCATGATTCAGATAGGGCATGCAATTTTAAACAACTTTCCAATTTACTTCTATTATCTAATTTGCTCAATTCTTTAGATAGCCTTTGTTGAAGAAATAGCAATGCACATGTGTGAGCTAATCACACAAGGCCTCTATGTGCAGCAACCAATCAGCAGCTACTGAGCATATCTAGATATGCTTTTCAGCAAGTGATATCAAGAAAATGAAGCAAATTAGGTAAAATAAGTAAATTCGAAAGTGGTTTAAAATGACATGCTCTTTCTAAATAACGAAAGAAAAAAAAATTGGGTTTCATGTCCCTTTAACTCTGAATAATATGGGCTTTTACTATGCTGAAAATTGGTAATGCAGGCTTCAGACCTCAAATGATTAACAATAGTCTGTATATCTTTCTAATTGGCTTTAGCATGGACTTTGTGCTAACATAAAACAAGGAAAGGCATACTGACAGTATGATGTGACTTTGTGATAACATACATAAAACGAGGAAAAGCCTACTCACAGTAGGATGTGACTAGAGTGACTGTCACATGAAGTACATCAGGATTAGCTCCTCCAAATAAGGAAAATGGTGGTGAAATTTGGCCACTGGAAAACTTTTGCATAGACCATTACATTACAGGCAAAGCGGGCAAAATAATGAAAGTATAATGCAAAGTTGTTTTATTATTTATAATTAAATAATTCCCGTTATAATCACAAAGTATATCATGCCCATGTAACAGGGGACAGACTATTGCTGAACAGACTTTATCTAAATTAATTTGTATATCTAACTTTATACTCATTTATTTGATGTTGTTTTCTATTACAGAAACATGTCAAAGGGTCTATAAAGACATTACTGACCATGAAATGAAAAGATGCATAGGGGATTGCCAATCCCACACAAGAATTGTTTGTGGTCACAGGTAAGCAGTTATGTTTTTTCTTGTTTAAATCACCCCACTGAGTCATTTCTTTTATAATTGTTTTTTTTTTTTTTTTTTTTTATACAACATGCTTATATGGATGTGATACAGCAGGGGAGTGTTTGTTTCTGTTTATACAACATGCTTATATGGATGTGATACAGCAGGGGAGTGTTTGTTTCTGTTTATACAACATGCTTATATGGATGTGATACAGCAGGGGAGTGTTTGTTTCTGTTTATACAACATGCTTATATGGATGTGATACAGCAGGGGAGTGTTTGTTTCTGTTTATACAACATGCTTATATGGATGTGATACAGCAGGGGAGTGTTTGTTTCTGTTTATACAACATGCTTATATGGAAGTGATACAGCAGGGGAGTGTTTTATTTCTGTTTATACAACATGCTTATATGGATGTGATACAGCAGGGGAGTGTTTTATTTCTGTTTATACAACATGCTTATATGGATGTGATACAGCAGGGGAGTGTTTTACTCACTTCCCTGATCCTCCCATGATCATAAATAGAGCAGCCATGTTGGAGTTTTCTCTGTGCTTGGATTGAGCTGACCCTTTGAAAGGAATGTTCTATTTTGATAGTGGTGCTTCTTTGTGACAGGATCAACTAATATCAATTAAAATGTTAAGGAATTATAAATCTTGTCTAAAAAGAAACATTCTTCAAACAAAGGAATGCTCCTATCACAGGAACAATAAATGAAACTCCCTTTACAATTTTCAGTGCTTCAGCAACATGCAACTTAAGATAAAACAATATATATTTCTTTAAAAGAGCATATTAGTAAAAAAAATGCATGCTCTAATTTGTTTTAATTCATTTTAAGACCATCAACCCTGCACTAACCCACAAAGGGATTAAACACACAGTAGAAGTACCGCTTGGAACCACAGAGCACTGCTGATCCTGAGCGGAAGTGCTGCTGATCCAATCATGAGTGCTAGTCATTCAACTAGTATTTCTGATTAGATAAGCAGCAGTTGGCAGTTTTTGCTCTGGACCAGCAGTGCTCTGCAGGTACCAATCAGTACTTCCATTGTGTGTTTAAAGCCTTTGTGTGGGTTAATCTCACAGTAGTGCAGGGTCAATAGTCTTAAATTTACATTAATGGATGTCATTTTTTTTTTTACTATTAAGGCCCTTTTAAAGGGACAATAAACACCTTGAGATGGTAATATAAAATGATAAAGTGTGTGTGTGTGTGTATATATATATATATATATATATATATATACTTTCATTATTTATTTTGTCCCCTTTTCCTGTAATTCTATTCTGAAGTTGTGAGCTTTTCAGCTCCTGTTAGAAATGGAAGTGCAGAACACTGTTATATTCCACACAGCCATTGGCTGCACACTCTAGTGATACATTTATAACTGTCCCTAATTGGCCACAGCAGATAATGTAACCTAAGTAAGATCCCATTGTTTTATAGACACTAAAACTTTAACCTTAGTTTGTTAATGTTTAAACACCAAATATAACTTTAAAAAATACATCTACATGTTATTCACAGACTAACCTTTTCTTTCAATGCTTCATTCTATCTAGCATTTATTTAGGGCTAGATTATAAGTGGAGCGCTAATTTATTGCGCGCCCGCAAGTGGACAAATGTGCCCTTTTGCAGGCACGCAATAAATAACCAGCCATTAGAAGTGTCTGGTTATTGCTACTATATGCTTGTGGTAGCAACTAGCGCTTATAAAATTAACCAGAGATCAGATCTCTGATCAATTTTATAAATATGCCCCAAATGCCCCCAAAATACAGTGTAGTGTATTTTATAAAAAAAATACAAATTGTATTATTTTTATGTTTTAATAAAATATTTGCACTAGGTAGTATTTTGGGGGTAAAGTTGGTCGGAGTTGGGTGTTATATTTGCTGCATCGCTGAGCTACTTACCCCCTTCACTGCACTTAGATTCTGAGCTTGCATAATTTTACACTTGAGTTGTAATACCAGCTAATATTAGCGGGCGCTGGTATTACTCAATGGAGCACTAATATTGCTTGCACGCAAGCAATATTTAGCACTTCATTTGTAATCTGACTCTTAGTGTTAAATGTCCCTTTAAATAAGCAAGCAGTGCAGCACCTCACATAGCATGGGAGTATCACAGAAGTAAATAGAATACTGTCTTACTAAATGCTACTCTGCTATATCATTTTCCTTTGGGAAGGGAAGTGGAGATATGAAGATTTAGAATATGACACATCTAGATAGCATATTACTTAATATTTTGTAAAAGGAAAAAAACACAATTGAAAAGGAAATAAACTGCACATTGTGACTTTCCCTCTTTTATCTCCAAAAGTCTAGGAACACAACCAAAAATTTAAATTACAACATAGGGTATCAAATAGTGCACATTGATTTCTAGAGAAGTAAAATATAAATATCTTAAGGAAAAAAAGTCTCAATATAGTAACCCTTTAACGACTGAGATGTACCATGTATGTTGCCGCTCATTAAGGGTTATATTTTTTTAAATAGCACGTGTCCCGCCTCTAGTGGCGGTACTGCGTTATTATACCCTCCCTTCTTGTCATCGTAAATAGTGTGGCCTCTACACTGGCGGCGAGACTGCGCATTTAATAGCACTTCCCTATTCAAAGCCGAGTGATGTACAGGGTACGTTGCTAGTCTTTAAGGGGTTAAAGTATAAGTTCTAAGCATCCCATTGGCAGATAGTGATCTGTTTGATTAGGAAGGAACGTGGCCAAATATGTTAATATCTAGATGGAAATTGCATTGACATGAGAATTTATGGAAGTTAAATATACAATTCTTTTTTAGTATTCATCACAACCTTGAAGTTGAAATAAAGGCATGTTATTTTTTTTGTCAGATTTACTTTTTTAGTTCTACAAATTAAAGTTCTGCTGTAGCCTAAGCAATTAGCACAGAATGCCCATGTTTATGTAATATTTGTTTTTATTTTTACAGGCCGGTGCCAAATTCAAGATCATAGAACAGATACAGATGGACATCATATTATATTTTTGTTGTTCTGTCAACATTATTGTGCATCTGCATTAAACTTGTACCCTAGGCCTATACTATAAGTTATTCTCTGGTTTATTACAATGTCATATTTAAAATGTTTTAATACCTGGAAAATTTGAAGCCTAATAAAACTTTAAATTATTTTTGTAAGAGTCAATGCTGTTGTTTTTATGGAGTCATTTCTAATGGATTTTTTGGTGAATATTTTTATCTTCATACAGTATTGAGGTTAACAGATCATATTTACCAGACAGGCAAATGCTAATTTTATTAAAATCAGTAAAATATAAAAAATAAATATGATTTTCCTAGTTTAACTTCTGGTAACAATTGCAGTTAG